>NC_134080.1:122042590-122045090 GCF_000715075.1 Nicotiana tabacum | reverse complement strand
AGATTAATTAGTAGATTGTGTCTCACGCATATATCTTTAATAATTCATATCATATTCAAAAAAAAATAAGTAAAAAACACGTTGATTATATCAAATTTGGAGGCCCCAATAATTTTAGTTCATCATGGGTAGGGACACTATTGCTGAGATAATAACTTCTATACGAAATGCTGATATGGATCGAAAAAGGGTGGTTCGAATAGCATCTACTAATATTACCGAAAATATTGTTCAAATACTTTTACGAGAAGGTTTTATCGAAAACGTGAGAAAACATCGAGAAAAAAACAAATATTTTTTGGTTTTAACCCTGCGACATAGAAGGAATAGGAAAAGACCCTATAGAAATATTTTAAATTTAAAACGAATCAGTCGACCTGGTCTACGAATCTATTCTAATTATCAACGAATTCCGCGAATTTTAGGTGGAATGGGGATTGTAATTCTTTCTACTTCTCGAGGTATAATGACAGACCGAGAGGCTCGACTAGAAGGAATAGGTGGAGAGATTTTGTGTTATATCTGGTAATCCTTTTAATATCCAAATTGGATTCGAAACTTCCTATTTGTGAAAAAGAAAAAAGGGGGTTGTCTAATATCTTTCTTATTAGTTGATACCTCAAAGGGACTTTAAGAACCAAAAAGGAGTCATGAAGCTTTAATTACTGAATCGCTTCCCAACGGTCTGTTCCGGGTTTGTTTAGATCTGATTATAAATTATGTTTCAGGAAAGATCCGGCATAGTTTTATACGGATACTGCCAGGAGATAGAGTCAAAATTGAAGTAAGTCCTTATGATTCAACCAAAGGGCGTATAATTTATCGACTCCACAACAAAGATTTGAAGGATTCGTTTTTCAACTTCACCATTCCTTTCGTGGGAATACAATTCGAGATGAAAAATTTCAAGAAACTTATTTTCTTCCAAGAAATAGATTCAGAATTAAGGTAAGGAATGAGAAATATGAAAATAAGAGCTTCCGTTCGTAAAATTTGTGAAAAATGTCGACTAATCCGTAGGCGGGGACGAATTATAGTAATTTGTTCCAACCCGAGACATAAACAAAGACAGGGATAATCAGACTTGCCAGAAGAGCCGATGTACAAATAAAGAATCTGTTTTGACATGAAATGGATATATCCATATATCTCTGACTCATATTTACGAGATGATAAAATATGGCAAAAGCTATACCGAAAATTAGTTCGCGTAGGAATGGACGTATTGGTTCACGTAAGGGTGCACGTAGAATACCAAAGGGAGTTATTCATGTTCAAGCAAGTTTCAATAATACCATTGTCACTGTTACAGATGTACGGGGTCGAGTAGTTTCTTGGTCCTCCGCCGGTACTTCTGGATTCAAAGGTACGAGAAGAGGAACACCGTTTGCTGCTCAAACCGCAGCAGCAAACGCTATCCGTACAGTAGTGGATCAAGGTATGCAACGAGCAGAAGTCATGATAAAAGGTCCCGGTCTCGGAAGAGATGCAGCATTACGAGCTATTCGTCGAAGTGGTATACTATTAACTTTCGTACGGGATGTAACTCCTATGCCACATAATGGCTGTAGACCTCCGAAAAAAAGACGTGTGTAGAACTGAACATTGAAGAAATCTCAAGAGAAATAAAAGATTCGATGATCTAATCAAATAATAGTACTATGGTTCGAGAGAAAGTAACAGTATCTACTCGGACACTACAGTGGAAGTGTGTTGAATCAAGAACAGACAGTAAACGCCTTTATTATGGACGCTTTATTCTGTCTCCACTTATGAAAGGCCAAGCCGACACAATAGGCATTGCGATGCGAAGAGCTTTACTTGGAGAAATAGAAGGAACATGTATCACACGTGTAAAATCTGAGAAAGTCCCACATGAATATTCTACCATAACGGGCATTCAAGAATCGGTACATGAAATTTTAATGAATTTGAAAGAAATTATATTAAGAAGTAATCTATATGGAACTTCTGACGCATCTATTTGTGTCAAGGGTCCTGGATCTGTAACTGCCCAAGATATCATCTTGCCGCCTTATGTAGAAATCGTTGATAATACACAACATATAGCCAGTTTAACGGAACCAATTGATTTTTGTATTGGATTACAAATAGAGAGAAATCGTGGATATCTTATAAAAACGCCACATAACTTTCAAGATGGAAGTTATCCTATAGATGCTGTATTCATGCCTGTTCGAAACGCGAATCATAGTATTCATTCTTATGGGAATGGGAATGAAAAACAAGAGATACTTTTTCTCGAAATATGGACAAACGGAAGTTTAACTCCGAAAGAAGCACTTCATGAAGCATCCCGAAATTTAATTGATTTATTTATTCCCTTTTTACATATGGAGGAAGACAACTTATATTTACAGGACAATCAACACACGGTTCCTTTATCCCCTTTTACCTTTCATGATAAATTGGCTAAACTCATAAAAAACAAAAAAAAATAGCATTGAAATCGATTTTTATTGACCAATCAGAATTGCCT